>NC_031981.2:9171375-9216672 GCF_001858045.2 Oreochromis niloticus | reverse complement strand
CCAGAGTTTGAAATCTGAAGAAATCTGAGCGAAGGACGAATTTCCTACCCTCAACAAGTCTAACTCATTTCAGAACGGTAATAGGTGAGAAAAAATTCTTGAATTGTGAGCGTCAGGAGGTCTGAAGAGATACTGGGACAAGCCTTATGTCTTAACTTCGCTTCGTTAAGGAGATATGACGATTCGAATATGCCTCTCATTACAGAAATCAAGCGGTGATTTTGAACAAGCTCTCCATTGACTTTCTATGGAGAGTTTTGCGACTTTGTGTTGGTCTGAGGAGATTTGCCAAAATTCTATAAATCTCACAACAATGATGGTGACATTTTCTGAAAGCCAGCAAAGATGCCTACGTTTTGATGTATAATTTGTGGAAGTTGAGTGAAAATTGAGCAAGTAGCAAGAAGTTGTTCGGACATGAAGAGAAGACTGCGAAACCTACAGTGGCACACTGGAAGCCAAGTGCATAGCAACCATAACAACGCATGTATTTTCTGAAAAATCACAATTTTGCAACTCAAAACTTTAAGAGGGATAAAAGTAAAACTGTAACAGATATGAAAAAGCTGAATCATTCATGAATAGCCCAATAATTTGTGAACATTTTAAAGTTTGAATGGTTGTTCTACGTGAAAGTAGGAAAAAGTAGTTAAGTTTCAAAAACAAGCAGGTTTTAGCAGAATTGTGGAAGTTTCCCATTCATTCAATGGGACAAATTAAAGGAAAAAAGCTTAATATTTTAAAAAGTATAAGAGTTAAAAATACCAAAAGTCATAGCGCACATTAGCAGAAATAGCAGAATAGTTTAAAATTTGAACGGTGAAAATCGGCTGAAAATTGTGGAAGTAGAAAAGTGCCAAAAAAAGTGCAAAAAGTGGCAACTAGAATAATAATAACTAGAAAAATTTGCATTTCCTGCGAAAATGCAGTGTGGATGCTTTAAAGCTGAAGCTGTATGCAAAAACTAGCTGAAAAAGCTGAAAAGTTGCAGAAATTGTAAAAACTTTGCAGAAGCAAAGGAACGTGGCTAAAATGTAATAACTTAGCAGAACTGCAATAACTTAGAGGAAACATAATACTTGGCAGAAATACAATAGCATAGCAGAACTTAGCAGAAATATTGCAACTTAACAGAAACATTATAACTTCTCAAAAATACAAGACTTTAGGATAAGATAACAGAAAGAATATATTTAGCCAGAAATACTTAAACATTATGGAAACACTATGATTTAGAAAAATAGTACAACATAGCAGAAATACTGTGTTTTACCAGAGACACTGTGATGAACTATGAATATTGTAATTTTAAATTAAGACTATGTTTTAGCACAAATACTCTGGTTTAGCACAAATATTATAACATAGCAGAATACACTTATATAGCAGAAAAATGCTATACTTGGAAAGAAAAATATAATATAGTAGAAATACTATGATTTAGCACAAATACTGTAATCAGCACATATACTGTAACAAGACAAAAATTCCTCCACTTAGTAGTAATACTATAACATAAGACAAATGTTATGATTTGGCACAAAAAACAAGATTTGGCAAAATACTATGATTTAGCAGAAATACTATGATTGAGCAGAAGTACTAAGACGTAGTAAAAGTACTTTGATTTAACAGAAATACAATTATGGAGGAGTAATACTTTAAAATGGGAGAAATATTGATACACACACACATACACAGAGCCTAAAGGGAAGAGTATTTGTGCCATGGAGTGTTAACAAGAATCTGAGGTCCATATTAGAAAAGCTGGTAAAATCATAAAAGTTTACAGAATACTGTAAAAGGCTTTCTCTCTCTCTCTCTCTCTGTGTGTCTCACACACACACACACACACACACACACACACACACACGGCGAGAGAAGCAAGTTTCTAGGTCAGTCAAGCAGCCTGGGAGCTGCTAAATTTGAATCCACCAATCAGAGAGGCTGTGTACTTTTTCCCGCCAAAACAGGTGCACACACGCAGCACAGAGACAGGATTTTTGTAGTCTATTTCTCATAGTGAGGACTCCCCTGAAACAAATGACCATAATTTCCTAACCGTAGGGGCTAGAATGGTCATTCATACACCGTTTTGTTCAGAAGAGAGTGAGGAATCTTCAACTGTTGACAATTTATCATTAAAATATGGATTTTTAGAGATATATGACATGGATGACTTGTTGGATTAGAAGCCACGAAGGCCCCTATGCAAATTTGATTGCCTCAACCCACATATATGATTGGCTGGCTGGGAAGCAGTCCAGGCCCTGATTTGTAAATTTGAATGTCTCATCCCTAAGATATGATTGGCTGGCTGGGAAGCCGTGCAGGCCCTGATATGTAAATTTGAATGTCTCAGGCCTCACAGAGGATTGGCTGCCTGGGGACCTGGCAGTAATATATAGAAATAGTATGATTAAGCATAAATACTACATTTAGTAGAAATACTATGTTTTAGCACAAATCCTATAAAGAGCAGAAATACTGTACTATGATTTGGTAGAAAAACTATAATTAATCAGAAATACTATATTTTGCACAAATCTTATAAAATAGCAGAAATAGTATGATTTAGCATAATAGTAATAACTTAAACAGAAAAATTGGAAAAGCAAAATGGACAGCTGAAAAAATGCTGAACATGCTGAGGGTCCCTCAAATATACTTGTTAAATAAAAAAAATCAGCAAAAAAATATATAACAGCCACACAATCACAAATATGTACACATAAGGAAACACACATGCACAGAGAGACACACACAAGATCCAATTCAGTCAACCAGTCTAAATATATTGAATTTAAATCTTACAATGAGATTATCCCATTAAAAGGCTTCTCTCTCTCTCTCTCTCTCTCTCTCTCTCTCTCTGTCACACACACACACACACACACACACACACACACAGGGAGAGAGAAGTAAGTTTCTAGCTCAGTCAAGCAGCCTGGGAGCTGCTGAATTTGAATCCACCAATCAGAGAGGCTGTGTACTTTTTCCCGCCAAAACAGGTGCACGCAGCACAGAGAGACACAGGATTTTTGCAGTCTATTTCTCATAGTGACAACTCCCCTCAAACAAATGACCATAATTTCCTAACCGTAGGGGCTAGAACGGTCATTCTTACACCGTTTTGTTCAGAAGAGATGGGGGAATATTCAAGTGTTGACAACTTATCATTAAAATATGAATTATTAAAGATATTTGACTTCTAATGCACCATAACTGAGTAGAGGCAAAGCGAAAACTGCCTTGACTTGCCCTCAAACAACGCTTTCTAACTCTAAATCTATTTGGAGTATCGATATCATTCTTTCACCGTAAGAGACAGCAGGCTTTGGTGAACAGTCGTGGAAATGTTCAGGTCTCTGTGGAAATCCATAAAAAAGATATGACGAGAGAAAAAAGTGCATCATTTCCAGAGTTTGAAATCTGAAGAAATCTGAGCGAGGGACGAATTTCCTACCCTCAAACAAACCCAATTCATGGCCAAATGGTAATAGGTGAGAAAGAATTTCTTGAATTGTGAGCGTCAGGAGTGTCTGAAGATATACTGGGACAAGCCTCATGTTTTAACTTCGCTGCGTTCAGGAGATATGAAGATTTGAAAATGCCTCTCATTAGAGAAATCCAGCGGTGATTTTGAACAAGCTCTCCATTGACTTTCTATGCAGAGTTTCCAGACTTTGTGTTGGTCTGAGGAGATTTGCCAAAATTCTATTATACAGAAATACTGTAATCAGCACATATACTGTAACATGACAGAAATTCCTCCACTTAGTAGTAATACTATAACATAACACAAATATTATGATTTGGCACAAAAACCATGATTTGGCAAAATACTATGATTGAGCAGAAGTACTAAGATGTAGTAAAAGTACTTTGATTTAACAGAAATACAATTATAGAGGAGTAATACTTTAAAATGGGAGAAATATTGATACACACACACACATACACAGAGCCTAAAGGGAAGAGTATTTGTGCCATGGAGTGTTAACAAGAATCTGAGGTCAATATTAGAAAAGCTGCTAAAATCATAAAAGTTTGCAGAATTGTAGTAAATGATCAATATGAATTAGTGGTCTGTGACAGTGTAGTAAATTGTAGGTAAAAAAAACATGTTGACCAAGGTGGAATTGAACCCACGACCTTTGGGTTGCAGACCTGTGTCATTACAAACTGTGCCACTGGGAAAGAGAACGAGCACCTGGAAAACAGGGTGATGAGCAGTCAGAATTAGATCGCGGTGAGAGGCAAAGAGCGCCGTTTTTTGGAGTTACAAAACGTCATGTAACTCAAAAACTAGGTGGACTAGAAGCATAATTCTTATACTGGGTGAATCAGCAGACTTTGGTGTACTTTGACTGTGATTTGCATTGCTCTTTGTACATCTGTCGCTGAGATATGACGAGAGAAGAAAGGGCAGACCTCAGATATGATTGGCTGGCTGGGAAGCCGTGCAGGCCCTGATACAAAAATTTGAATGTCTCAGTCCTCACAGAGGACCTGGCAAAAATATATAGAAATAGTATGATTAAGCATAAATACTACATTTAGCAGAAATACTGTATTAAGCACAAATCCTATAAAAAGCAAAAATACTATATTAAGCACAAATCCTATAAAAAGCAGAAATACTATATTAAGCAATATAAATATCCTATAAAAAATCCTATGAAAAGCAAAAATACTGTACTATGATTTGGTAGAAAAACTATAATTAATCAGAAATGCTATATTTGGCAGAAATACTATATTTAGCACAAATCTTATAAAATAGCAGAAATAGTATGATTTAGCACAATAGTAATAACTTAAACAGAAAAATTGGAAAAGCAAAATGGACAGCTGAAAAAATGCTGAACATGCTAAGGATCCTTCAAATGTAATTGTTAAATGAAAAAAAATCAGCAAAAAAAAGTATAACAGTCACACAATCACAAATATGTACACATATGGAAACACACATGCACAGAGAGACACACACAGGATCAAATTCAGTCAACCAGTCTAAATATATTGAATTTAAATCATACAATAAGATGCTCCCATAAAAACTCTCTCTCGCCCTCTCTCTCTCGCTCTCTCTGTCTCACACAAACACACACACACACACACACACACACACACATAGGGAGAGACAAGCAAGTTTCTAGGTCAGTCAAGCAGCCTGGAAGCTGCTAAATTTGAATCCACCAATCAGAGAGGCTGTGTACTTTTTCCCGCCAAAACAGGTGCAGCCGTTTTTACACACTCAGCACAGAGAGAGACAGGATTTCTGCAGTGTATTTCTCATAGTGAGGATTCCTCTCAAACAAATGGCCATAATTTCCTAACCGTAGGGGCTAGAACGGTCATTCTTACACCGTTTTGTTCAGAAGAGATGGGGGAATCTTAAAGTGTTGACAATTTATCATTAAAATATGAATTATTGAAGATATTTGACTTCTAATGCACCATAACTGAGTATAGGCAAGCGAAAACTGCCTTGGCTTGCCCTCAAACAACGCTTTCTAACTCTAAATCTATTTGGAGTATCAATATCATTCTTTCACCGTAAGAGACAGCAGGCTTTGGTGAACAATCATGGAAATTTTCAGGTCTCTGTGGAAATCCATCAAAAAGATATGACGAGAGAAAAAAGTGGTTCATTTCCAGAGTTTGAAATCTGAAGAAATCTGAGCGAAGGACGAATTTCCTACCCTCAAACAAGTCTAACTCATTTCAGAACGGTAATAGGTGAGAAAGAAATTCTTGAATTGTGAGCGTCAGGAGTGTCTGAAGATATACTGGGACAAGCCTCATGTCTTAACTTCGCTTCGTTAAGGAGATATGACGATTCGAATATGCCTCTCATTACAGAAATCAAGCGGTGATTTTGAACAAACTCTCCATTGACTTTCTATGGAGAGTTTTCAGACTTTGTGTTGGTCTGAGGAGATTTGCCAAAATTCTATAAATCCACAACAATGATAGTGACATTTTCTGAAAGCCAGCAAAAATACCTACGTTTTGATGTATAATTTGTGGAAGTTGAGTGAAAATTGAGCAAGTAGCAAGAAGTTGTTCGGACATGAAGAGAAGACTGCGAAACCTACAGTGGCACACTGGAAGCCAAGTGCATAGCAACCATAACAACGCATGTATTTTTGAAAAATCACAATTTGCAACTCAAAACTTAAGAGGCATAAAATAAAACGGTAAAGATTGAAAAAGCTGATTTATTCCTGAATAGCCCAATAATTTGTGAACATTTTAAAGTTTGAATGGTTGTTCTACGTGAAAGTAGAAAAGTAGTTAAGTTTCAAAAACAAGCAAGTTTTAGCAGAATTGCGGAAGTTTCCCATTCATTTCAATGGGACAAATTAAAGGAAAAAAACTTAATATTTTAAAAAGTATAACAGTATAAAATACCAAAAGATATAGCGTACATTAGCAGAAATAGCAGAATAGTTTAAAATTTGAACGGTGAAAATCGGCTGAAAATTGTGGAAGTAGTTAAGTGCCAAAAAGTGTACGGAACGCAACTAGAATAATAACTAGAAAAATTTGCATTTCCTGCGAAAATGCAGTGTGGATGCTTTAAAGCTGAAGCTGTCTGCTGAAAATAGTTGAAAATAGCTGAAGAAGCTGAAGAAATCAAAGTCAGTGTTTAAAAAGTTGTTGAAATTTAATAACGTTGCAGAACAACATCAAGTAAACAAAAATGTAATAACTTAGAAGAAATGCAATAACTTAGAAGAAACATCACAATTCAGCAGAAATGTTGTAGTTTACCAGAAGCTACAACTTAGCAGAAATGTAATAATTTAGAATAACATAACATAACATAACATAACAAACAAAAGTAGTGTAACCTAGCAAAAATAATATAATTTAGTAGAAAATTAAAAACTTAGCAGAAATATTACAAGTTATCAGAACTGCTATAATTTTGCAGAAATGTAATAATTAGGCAAAACTGTCAACAGATAACAGCTGAAAAGGCTGAAGTAACCTCAAAGTTACTTTTTTAACTGTTAAAAATTACCAGAAACACTAGAAAAGGAAGAAAATCAGCCAGCAGATAAACTGATGTGGAACAAAACCAAGGTAAAATTGCAGAGTTTACACAGCTGGTGAAATCTAAAAATGGCAAAAAAACCAAAAAACCAAAAAAGAAAACCCACACAAACAACATTTAGGTAATAAATGCACAAGATGCTGCGGTCAGAGATAAAAACACCCAAAAATAATGTTATTGAAATGCCAAAGAGTGGAAGAAAGTTTAGAAAGTAGAAAACCAGTAGTAGAAAAGTAGAACATTCAAATACTTTTAGAAACATATGATACAAAATATTTATTCAGTTGTTTCCAATGATTACAATAATGGCAAACAGAAATAAAAATCCCATTTGGGATAAACAGAAAAATATTAATAGAAAATGCAAATCAAATGAATCTAACATCTATACAAACAATTGAAGCATCTGTTGGAATTGTGAACATATCCTTGTTTGCCATGTTTATGTTTATGGCCCTAAGATGCGCAGACACATGATAGGCTATTAACTGCAAAAATATACACATATGCGCATATACGCAAGTGAGAGACAAAAATATATCCTCTGATTTGCTGGAGTTTTGTGTAAATACCATTTGGCAAGGATAAACAACATGTTCCAATGCCACATTAAAAATTTTCATAAGCTTCATTTTTTCAATTAGTTTACAGTTTCCTGATTTTATGATAAATGTGGTACCAATCTACAAAATACTGTCGAAATGAAGTCCACATTGTGATATATTTGAGGTGTAGAGAGTCACACAGCTGAACAATCGATGTGCATATTTAAAGAAACAGGGATCAAATAAAGAACATTATTGTGGAATAAATTACAGTGAAAATAATCACTGCTTTGCGTTATAGAGTGACTTATGATGAGGTATTAATTGGGTTAACTTTACCTTTAACAGCTTTTCTCATAGTGCTGTGACCAGGATGAAATCCATCATAAAGTAACTGTAAACAGTAGAACCATTAGCATGAATGTTATGGTTCTACTCTGATCAAAACTCAAGTCAGCTGTGTGACCTGATATAAAATGATAAAGAGGAACACATATAAATGGATGTGACCTTTATGAACTTTTCAAAATGACTTTATATGTCTGACCCATTATCTATATATATTAGAGCAGATGTGGAAAACCACTGTTAGACCTACTCTATACTAATGTAGTTACTGACACCCATACTAAGGCAGGATTCATACAAACACACATTATTTATTCTCTTAAACATTTTCTTTTTTCACATTTTGAGATTGTGTAATTTCTATAAAGAATATGTGTAATGGTTCAATAGATATAGTTATTTAAATGTCCATAATAATCACATGATCATTTTTGTACATCCTACAATTCAAGATTTAGAGCTGTGTGTTTGTATGAATTCAGCTTGCTATACTTATAGACTTAGATATATTAATCCACTATTTACCCAAACAATGTAACTTGTTTGGGTAAATAAATTGGGTTTGTCCTACAAAATAATTATTCAACAATAAAAAAAAAAACACAAAAAACATCTAGACATTAATCCAGAGTTCAGTTTCATATGTCTGATATTGTTTGTTAAATCTGGTGACACAAACACAGTCAAAAATTCATTGCTAGCGTGACATGTGGTCCTTTTTTGTCTTTGACCAATGATATGCTGGTTACTTGGACCAGTTTAGTATTTCCTGTCACAGAGGAATGTTAAATCCAAAAGACAAAACTGAAAAAAATATGTTAATTGCAAACATGTTTTTGCTTAGTCAAATGATTGAAATCACTTGGAAACTGTCACCTTAAAACCTCATTGTAAATATCATCACAAACAGATGTTTTCCACACAGTTAACAAAGCTCCACCACATCTGATAACTGCATATAAATGTAAAAGAAAAAATAAAAAATAAAACAATTAACACAAGGGAAGACTTTTGATTTAATAACTAAGCTTAAAATAAGTGTTACCTTTGAATATTTGTGGGAAAAATCTGATGCTACCCCAAGAATACAAAGCCACACTGGAAACGATAACAGGCTTGCAGCCCTCTGTCTTCCTGGAGTGAGGTGCCTGATCAGTAGCAGTGAGTTGACAGAAGTCGGTGTCTGTAAGGGTGGCCAAGCACTGATACTCTGTCCACTTGCGTAGAGTCTAAGAAGCTGGAATGCAGGCACACTGTACGAGCTTGTTCTAAAAAAATACAGAAAAAGGAACATTTTATTTGTGTTAACTAGAAATAAGTTATAAAATGAACAATGTTGAAATACCTTATAGGTGCTGCAGGCCACATAACCAGAATCCAGAGCAATCTCACACTCACATGATGGTGAGGAAAGACATGAGCTCTGCAATGAGGTTTGAATGTTTCAGTTGGGACAGTGAAGAACTCAGAAGACAGCAATACCTGCACAGAGAGACAGAGTAGAAAAAGCATAGATTTGTAATCCATAATGTGAATTAAAACTCAAAAAGTGTTAACAAGTATAATCATTTGAGTGTGTAATTCTTTATGCAATAAACAGGATTTAAATTAATTAAATGAATTAAAAGCACTGACATTTTTTTAATCAAAGATAAAGAATCATACCTCTCTCTGCTCTGAGGATCACTGAGCATCTCTGACAGGAAATACAGTTTCCTCAGTATGAGTCATCATTGATGGTCTCAGAGGTGTGTAGTGTGGCAGCATGGTGATGGTCTCCAGATCAGGCAGGAGGTCAGGTGATGGGTGTGTCATCTTCTCCACTGAAGACACACTGGTATGGCAGTTCATAACACAGCAGTCTCCTTGTGGCATGTAGTTATCTGTGCAGTCCAGCACTGATGGATCAGGTTTGGCTCAGCAGTTCATGAAGATGGTGTTAAGATGTTGTTGTTTCAGCTGAGGATGGTGAAGTTCGAAGGTTTTCCCACAAAGGAGACAGGACTGTGTGTGCCCTGTCTGAAAAAATACATCTACAAAACATAAAGTGCTTTTAACACCACCAACCCACCCTCCCCACCCACCCATCTCAGCCCCAAGTGTCTATGTAATGCTGGTATGGGGTGTCAGTTACTAAATCTAATTAGTGCGTCAGAAAGCGGGGGCTACACCTAAAGCCCCCGCTTTCTGATGTCTTTGTTAATTAGCAGCTTTTTCCAGCTGCTCAGAGAATTCTGACTTGGCCTTTATCCACCCAAACCCAAACCCACCCGGATAAAGGCCAAGTCAGAAAATGGATGCAGAAACTTTCCATGTACTTCTAAATCAGTTTTTATACATATTCTGTAAGCTATAAAAATGTTTTTCTCTACATAATGAATCATTATAGACATCTCTGGTAGCCTAAAGATAGTTTAAAACTTTTAACATTTTTTACCTGTAAAACATGATAAGCAAAACCTCATTCATCCCAAAAACATTTGATTCTACAAAATTTACTATAATCAAGAAAATATAATTGTCTGTTATTATTCATGTGACCCATAATAAATACCTGCATTTATCTGGGATTTATTTACTATTTCCTATTTGAAAGCCCTTTGAGGGGAAGCTCTCGTTTGTTGAGCTACATACGTCACAGTAAAAAAAGTATCAAAAAAGGAGATGACAATTAACATCCATGAAAAAATGCATTAGTAGATTTAGTCATTTAAAACATGAGAATAAAAAATAAATTATGTCCGTTTAATACTTTTTGCAGCATATTTCAGATCTGAGCTGCATGATAACAGAAAGCAGATCTCCCGGCTCTGCATGAAGTACAGCCATGATTTGGTGAAATGATTAATAACATTGCAATAAGAAAGGGTCTTCTTACAGACAGAGTAGGGAAGACAATATGAAGAAATATAATTATTCAATGAAAAATCTTTTTCATGCTCTACAAAAATAAACTCTGTAACAAACATGATCTGTAATTGTTTCAAAACTCACCAGACGACTTCATGATTGGCTGGAGGACAGGACACAAAACACAGGGTTGTGGTAACTGTAATATGTTCTCAGGACACCTGAATAGAGACTTTTCTGTGGCTGAGAAACAAAAATGAGGTCAAGCAGGGTGTTCTTGTCTGTAGTGGCAGAAGTGATCAGCTGTGAATACCCTCTCGACTGAAACTGCTCCAGAATCTGTTTCCTTCCACTCTGTAACTGGTTCTCATTAAAATCTCCACACACAATTATTGGGTGACAGTCCATTATTTCAAGTGAATCTAAAAGACTTACCAGGTTTTGCATGAATGGTGTCAAACTGTAGTCAGGAGGTCTGTACACAACCGCAATGAGCGCAGGGAATGGAGCCTGAACCTTTAACACTAAGAACTCAAGATCAGTGACATTATGCAGATACTGTTTTACCTGAACCTGAAAATGATTCCTCAAATACACAACAACTCCACCACCACTTCTGCTGGCCATGTGAGGAAAGTTTGTGTAGGACACATGTCTGTTGCGTTTGAACATGGTGTAGCCGTCCAAATGAAGACTGTCTGCAACAAAGGAGCCTTGGAGGTGAGACTCTGTGAGACACAAAACATCTGCTAAACACATTTCATGATGACTCTTGATGTCACTGATGTGAGATGGCAAACCCTCCGTATTGTGATGGATCAGTGTAAGAGTGTCAGGTCTGCTGGCTGTTTCTCTGACCTGAAGAAGAGGCATCATTTCTTCAACATTGGCTTGTCTCATGGTTTGGAGCGCTGCAGTTACCTCGGGATTGGCATAAATCTTGTTCTCATCCAAGTCCTGCAAATAGAGTCCACTGAGAGACGTCACCCTGCTGAGAGCAACATAAGCCATACCTGGTTCAAAAATGTTCCTCATTGAAACTACAGCTGTCTGTGTTGTAAGACCCTGAGTTTTGTGAATTGTGCAGGCGAATGCTAGCTTTACAGGAAACTGTCTGCGTACCGCTCCTTTAAACTTCAGACTCTCCTCTGCTCTCTCAATGTAAACCAGATCATCAGATGCTGCATTAGCACTGCGGTTGTGTCTCATAGGCTGCCGGTTGTCCATTCTGAGCCCCAGTTTAATTATTTGTCCATCATTTTCAGATCTCACCACCTTTATCAGTATACCAAAAGCACCATTGACTAAACCGTTTAGTGTGTCCAAGTTTCTGGTCAGCATCACTCGGGCTCCTTCAGCAACATTCAGGGTGTCGGGTAAATCATTTTGCCCACCTGTAAATGGTTTGTCTCTTCGTGCCATTCTGCCTGTACGTTTATCCTTCTGGAAATCGTCTGCATTGATGATTATAATGTTTGAATGAAGCTTCTTGAGCGTATCTGTGTTGTGGGATTCAACATTCTTGTTGGTGGCATAAATGTGTAAGACCTCAGTTGGACATTCTTCTGGTGCAGTCACAGCCTGTGACAACAAATCTCTGTCGCACTGAGAAAGCTCATCTGTCTTTTCTTTGATTCTAATCCTGTTCAGCATCTCTGCAAAGGCCACATCATCTTTCTGACGCATGATCTCTGTTAGAGTGATCATCTGAAAATGTTCCTGCCATAGGTCAATCTGTTCTGGATCATAAACACAGAGAGGCTTAGACTGTCGCACTGGTGGCAGCTGGTAAAAATCTCCAACAGCTAAAACTGACATTCCACCAAAAGGTCTCTGAGTGCCTTTGATTTGTTTCAGTCTTGCATCCACATAAGCAAAAAGGGGTTTTGAAACCATTGAAATCTCATCAATAACAATAATTTCAGCATTCATAAGCTCAGATCTGACTTCATCCAGTTGGTTACCAAGTCCTTGAATGGGTGGTTTCAGACTCCTGGGTAGTTTGAGTAGGGAATGTAATGTAGAGCCATTGATAGAAAAAGCTGCTGTCCCGGTAAATGACGTCAGTAAAACAGTTGGATTTGATATGTCAGCTTCTTCTGCATTAGCAGGGAGTCTGCTCAGGATCTTTGATGCTTCAGAGTGAATACATTTAATCAGATGTGACTTTCCAGTTCCTGCACCACCGTTGATATAGAAGAAAAATGGATCTGGGTTTAAACCACAAACTCGCTGAATACACCAGTCTCTTATAGCATAGAACACGCAGGCCTGCTTCTGGTTCAGATTCTGATACATTACACGTACCACGGCTGGATCGACTGCAGGTTGTTCTCTGATGGCTTTGATCTCTGTTACAGCATCAGACTGACGACTGTAGTCGGGGACATTCTCCTGTTCGTTCTCATCATCAGAATGTCTCTCAGGAAGATTCTCATCACATTGCAACCTCACAACTTCAGATTCAGGAGCAAGATTACACCATTCATCGATCACAACATCCCTATTCTGTTCAAACTCTTCCAGTGCACTCTCAATATCCTCAGAGTTCTTCTCATACTTGTCTTTATTTCTCTTCACAACCCTTTTCACAGACTCACTGTGGTCTGAACATGGAAGTCGTACAAAACCCGAGTTGTAGAAGGACTGATAGGTTTGGAACCCTCGTGGTTTCAGTTCCTGCTCTGATCTGTGTGGAAGGTAAAGTCTCAACAGTCGTCCATAATATTGCTCAGGATCGTTTTCCTGTGAACAGTGGTAATACCTGATTATAGCTGGTTTATCATTCTTTCGCCTTAGTACAAATCCAAGCTGGTTAAGAAGAGGAAGCACATCTTTTCCTTCATTTGGACCACTCACCAACCGGCACAAGGCAGCAAAATCAGCCAGTGACATTTCCTCATATTCTGGTGTCTCAGGTCTTGATTTGTATTTATCACTCAAACTTGTCATCCAAATATTACAACTGTCATGTGTTGTGGATTCCAGGTAGCTCATCGGGCGACTCATTTTTACTGGGTTATCATCTGTTGGTACAAATACAACACTGCGGGAACATTTTTTCATTTTTAGGCCACAGACTCGAGTCACACACTCCTGTGCGCTGATTTCTCTCTTTTTTGAGTAAGCCTGCATCACAGCTCTCATTTCATCACATTCATTGACCGTGTTCTTATCAGAGTTGTCAATAACTGTCTTCAGGTATTCAGAGAGGCCAGATTCTTTCTTCGTTATATATTTACAGAGGTATTCTATACATGAATAGGCATTCAATATTAACGAGACATCTAAATTAGAGTTCCAGGCTTCAAGCAGGTGTGGGTTGTAATTGTTGATCCAACAGTCCTTTGGGTCACGTTTCAGAATAAGAGCTGTTTTCTTGTTTATGTCTTGGAGGCATTGCTCATACTCATTCATTGTCAAGTTGCATCGTGACAGAATCTGCTCTATGGTGAGAGAAGCAGCTTCAGGTTCCTTCAGCAGGGTCAACAAAGGTCTGAGTTTGGCTTTTGCAGCTTCAGTGTCTGAATCCTCATCCTGTCTCACAATCATTGTTCTTGTGGCTGGTGGTTTTGGAAACCCAAATCTACAACCAGAGTTTACACTCTTAAAGCATGTTTTTGTGTGGTTTTTGCTGTGCTTTTGTAGTTCAGCGACTTTTTTGTGCAGTTCAGGTTGTTTTTCTGGATCAGGGAGTTGAGCTGAGATGTATCTGTCCACAAAGTCACAGACAGTTTGGTCATCATCCACATCTACTACTACCTTTTCTCGAATCCACAGCAACATGTGTATATGCGGACTACCTCTGTGCTGGAACTCAACTCTGTAAAAGTAATCAATGATTTCACCAAGGGGCTGTGCAGGAGAAAAAAGCAAATCTCTGAACAAAGCCTCAACACGCTTATCAAACATTCGCATGGTGGTTACTGGATTTGATCTTAGAATTTCACACTTTTCTGACCAGTCCAGGGCTTCAAAATCAACCTCTTCACCTTGTTGTCTCTTTATAGCTTGAATCACTTCAGGCCATCTCATCTCAGCAGCAGAGAAAGTGACAAAGAACTGAGGTGTTCCTATTTGACGGACCATACTGAATAGATCTTTGGTGGTTTTCTGCCAGTAAGCTGGAGTTCCTCTGAGTGGCTGCATAAATCTGATTGCATCTTTATTTCTTACCAGCTTCTCTACTTCTGTCTTACTTTGTAACATTCCTGATGTGATTTTGCGTCCATCTTTGGTCATAGTTTTACCTTTCCTTAGCTGTATTGTCATGCTGGAATTAGCCAGGTGTATTTCAGTGACAAACTGTGAGAAAAACAGGTAATTTGTGTCTTTAGCAAATCTTGCATCAATGTTGAAAAGCCTTGACTTGAAGTAAGCACTTGGTGTGAGTTTAAGACATCTCTTTTCATCCAGTGTATTCTGACCAGTAGGAAACTGCACAGGAAATGCCATGGCTTCCAAATGAGGAGTTCTGAAGAAGCTAACAGGATTGTTTCTTTCTGCAGGCGCCACACAATATGTGTTATCACTGAAACAGAGAATCTCTTCTGAAATGTCTACAGGCTGCAGACAACTTTCTAGAGCAAAACCTCCATTGTTCAAATCACTTTCTGGTTCCTCTGGATTGATTTCCTCTGGTTGTTCATCACAGGATTGCATATTAATATCTTGTTCACTTTCAGACTCACTTTCGCACAAAAGGGCATCTTTTTCATAGTTGTCAATTTCCATTAAATCTGCTTCATTATAATCATCACTTGCCATGCTGGCTTCATCACTGCTGTCATCATCAGGT
This sequence comes from Oreochromis niloticus, assembly GCF_001858045.2. Taxonomy (NCBI): domain Eukaryota; kingdom Metazoa; phylum Chordata; class Actinopteri; order Cichliformes; family Cichlidae; genus Oreochromis; species Oreochromis niloticus. The sequence continues at coordinate 9,201,062 of NC_031981.2, read as the reverse complement.
AACGTTGGATCACAAAGCAATGCATCATCTCTGATAACAATATCTGTGTACTGTGGATGAATCTGTTTCAGTTTACGCAGGGCTCGGATCAGTTTAGACCAGGTGACAGTCTGGAACAGCTGATGGCCTTTGTAGCACAGTCGTCTTTTCAGCTTGATCCTCATTATCTGCGATTGGTTTCTGGGCCTCGGTAAACAGTCAACTGTTTGTTGGACTTCAGATGGTACACACACCACATTACCACGTATGAGTCTTTGTCTGCCCTTTGGAAGTGGAATAATCTTTGCAAATGGGATGCATTTGGCAATCAGATGTCTCTCCAGAATGTTGAGATCACACAATTCAGCTGGAATATCCTGCAGTTCTAAACCATTGACAGCAGCAAGCCTTGGCATGCGTCCACTTTTGAGGGAACTGTGACACGTGTGACAGATATACTCCTTTTTTCTCTCAACAGGGAAGCTGCAGTGATCATTACATGCTTCATCACACATATGAACAAATTTACCAGTTAGACACTGCTGAGCTACAGTTTGGTGTTTTGAGTAATTTTCTCTTTTGCAGATTTTCACCTGATTAGGAAAAGAAGCTTTTAGACAAACAGTACAAACATAAGATGGTGCTGACTTAATGTTTGATCTGAAACGAGATATGGCCTCATTCATTAAACTGTTATCTGGATGACACTGTAAACTTTCAGCTGGTCGATGCATCTGACGATATTTTCTTTTTATGTTCACTGCACATCTGATATTATGCATCTGTCTAAAAGAAAAACCGTTCCAATATTTTACTCTCATTCGTTCTCTCATATTGTCCTTGTGTTTCTGCTGAAATTGTCTCTCTTCTCCATAACGTTTAGTGATGTACGATCGTTTTTTCTGTTTAAATTCTTCACTTTCTTTATATAGATTATATACATATGACCTCATGTAAGCTTTATGTTTCTCTCTGAATCCAGCACAAGTTCTGTAATTTCTTCTTATACGTTCCTTCTGCTGTTCTTTGAACATAGGAGATTGTCTATAAGATTCTTTATATGTTTTTCTCATACGTTCCTTCTGCTTTTCTCGGAAAATGGGAGATTCTCTATATGTTCTTGTTATACGTTCCTTCTGCTTTTCTCGGAAAATGGGAGATTCTCTATATGTTCTTGTTATACGTTCCTTCTGCTTTTCTCGGAAAATGGGAGATTCTCTATATGTTCTTGTTATACGCTCCTTCTGCTTTTCTCGGAATAAAGAATCTTCTTTATACATCCTTATAACACGTTCTCTTTTTCTCTCTCTAATTTTAGCACTATCTCTATAGATTTTTCTCAAATGTTCTCTCTGTTTCTCTCTATATGTAGCATTGAGTTTATACAGATTATTTTTGTACACACTCTTTTTCTTACTGTGATCAGAATCACGAGACTTTCTACTACAATCTTTTTTCTTTGCCTTAAAGCTTTCATCAAAAGTGTATGTCTGTCTTTCTTTCTTTTTCTCATTTTCCTTTCTCTGTGGTAGTTTTTCTTGGACCAATAATCGTCTCCTAATCTTTCTCCTTTGCTGTTTATTATGCTTTAACAGTTTATGTAAAAGTTCCTCTGTTGTCTCAGTTAAACAGGAGGCAATGTTTAAATCATTCTGAGGAACAGATTCTTTTGTTACCTGAGTGTCTCTTACAGAAGATGCAGAGGTTTCTATTTCTAAATAATCAGAAGGACGATTGTTCATCTCAGCAGCTGGCTCATTTGAATAATCCACTCTGGATGACATCACTTCAGTGGCTAAAGTGTCGGTCACAGTTTTCTGTGTCTGCTCAGTGGATTTTGGGTTTTCAAATTCAGGTTCATTTAAAGCTGGTGCTGGAACAGTTGTAGCTGTTTGTCTGTTTTCATCAGCATCTCTTTGGTCAGCTGCGTTTTCACTGTGGAACTCGACAGGCTGTAGCTCATAAGTGCAGGTTGGCGCGATGCTAAACATTCGGTACAAGCGTTTGATCCTGTCAATCATGTCGTTAAGACGTGTGAATTTTAACATAACTGCAGTTCCACCACTTACAGCTAGCGACAATGGCATTCCTGTAGACTTACGTGGGTGAGGGTCAAAGTATGCGTATTCACCTGAAGTCAGCCTGCAAACTGCAATGACTGTTCCTCCCATGACTAGCAAAGCATAGCGAACCGCTGAAGCCAAACACTGTAGTCCCTGTTCAAGGCTCGGAAGGTGAGCTGTACCATCAAATGTGCCATAATGAGCAAACTGAGACATGTCCACTTGATACTCGTGTCTGCGGCTGGTGACCACTGTGGGAAGCTCATCACAGGCTAGAAACACGCTGTTCACAAACCTCTTTCTGGCATCTGAATACACGGCATGGCCTTTGTCCAACACACGGTTAAGATCGGCTCTGGTAATGAATTCATCCTCGTGTAAGAATGAGAGGAAAACCAAACTGTTCGCCATGCATTGCTGATTCCTGTACTTTCCATACTTAGCAGAAGCCTGGCTTCGGGATGCACAGATGCTACTCACTCGTGGATGAGTTTCACTGTTTGTAATCTGTACATGAGACGGTCCTGGAGTTTCTCCATCACACTGCGTTTGCATAGTTACCTGGGGTTCAGTCTGGATTACCTGCTGTACTTTAGCATTTGGCACAGATGATGAGCAAACACCTCTCTTTACCACATCTGCATAAGACACTGCAGCTGTCTGAGCACTGCTCTGCACTTCTGGACTGGGAATACTTGCAACAGACACCTTTACCTCCTCACCACTCTGAGAAACATTTACCTGTTCCTTCTCCTTTTGCCGTCTAAGCTTCTGGGACAGCGACCTTTGACCTTTCCTTGGCATTTTGTGCAAGTACAAACTGGACCTTATATTTATACACAAATGTAAACAAAATTCAACCTGTATACACTGAAAAACTAATCTATTAAATGGAGAAATGTAAAACTATACAAATGGTAAAGTGTTCTTATAACTATGTAATTGATGTAAAAGGCTGACTTAAATACAAACTCTATATAAAACTTATTGAAAGTTCTTTAAAAACAGTTTTATTGTAGCTTTTTCAAAAACTGTATATTGTTACTTCTATTTTTTTTAACCAGACTGGATAACAAATAGGTCTATACTTCTGTAAAGCAATATACAGAATAAATCTCAACAATCAACAGTCTATAATAAAACTCTTAACTTTTAAGTAGACTTTGTGTAAATCTTTAAGATATCTAATACTTTAAGCAAATATGAGTGATGGTGTGGTGATCAGATGACAGGCGATGAAGATTCTTCAGCTGGATGTTCTGCAGCAGTCAGGAAACAGGAAGTCTGGGTTCTCAGGGCAGCCTCTAGATGACAATTGTAACTGAATACTTACAGAGTGACAAAAAAGGGTTTGTCCTTAAATAATAATAGTATAAACTTGCAGTCAAATGTTATAGCCAATGAAACAGACTTGAAAAATATATTTGAATCCAATTTATTATCTATGTGAATATAACAGTCTGAATGTATGTATTACAAAATAACCAGATTATCTTATTACAAATAAACCTTGAAAAAGGTGTGTATTTTATATAATTTATCAAAGTAACTGCACACGTAAGCCAAGCTATCAGTGTTTATTCCAAAGTGTAATGTAAAAATTAAAATGACAAATGTAGGACTGTGTAAGTAGTTTCTACTGTGAGTTCTACTGTAGTGTAATTCTACTACTGTAATTTCAAGTTTCTACTTGTGATTTCCAGCAAAATGACTGGATGTGAGAGAGTTTAACGACAGGAAAGATGGAGCAGTGAGAGCAGAGATCTCTCAGAATTCTGAAAACAGATCGACGAAGTTCTGGTAACTTCAATTCCAAAAACTTAGATTCTGGTAAAACTTGATTTCAAGTCACAGGATTGCGTTTCAACTCAGGTTCAAGCTTGTCAACTTAGATAGAGCTCATGGCGGAGAAATGATAGAAGATAGAATGGCTTGTCAAAAAAGATGGAGCAGGGAGAGGGAGAGTGATAGGACAGACTGAATTGCTTGTTAATGATAGAGGGAGAGGGTATTCTGCAGCAGGTCACCTGTAAGACAGAAAGAGACTGGAATTAGGCATATTTTCAATAAACATGGCTTCCAAGTATTTTTCTGACTATAAGGCACATTTAAAAGCCTTTAATTTTCTCAAAAAATCAACAGTTTACCGTATGTATTAATTCTGGCTGTGCTTGCTGACCTCAAACCAATTTTATGTGTTACACGGCGCTCAAACATCTGTCAAAATGTTTTAGTACGACTTTGGAAAGCTACAAAGCTGCAGCGCTTGATGGATTGTTGGAGCATTACAGCTACAGTAGTCAGGTGCCTCGCGGAGTAATTCCTATTGTCCTTAAACATAATATTATGGTGTGTGTATGAGAATCTGGCACCTGTTTAGAGACATGCGTACGAAGCAGATTTCAAACCGATCAATCCATGAAGAATTTGATAGATTTGTGGAAGAGGACTGAACAGAAAAAGTTAGTGTATTGTTATGTGTTACCACTGAAAAATGTTGAGAGTTACTGTGAATGAGTTGAATAGTTTGAGTTATCTGAATATTTGGTTAGCTGCATACGCCTTATAACCCGAAAAATACAGTACATTACCGTTAACATAAAAGTAAACAATACTGTTTCTACATATTTCAGTCACATTTGGGGTATGTTTAATACACAGCCATAAGCACTCCACTAAATCTAGGACATACTTATAATGACCGATTTAAAGGCCTAATTAAAAATATATATGACCATAATTTCTTTGTAGATCATTTAACCATAAAATACAGAAATGAATGCTGTATCTGTGCTTTTGATTGTTTCCAGTCATCAACAAAATCTTTAATTATAAAAGACTAATTCAAAGAGCAGTTTTCAGACAGTGACTTAATTATTGAAGGGAAAGAAGCTTTTGAAATCCACAAGGCCCTATTTGAAGACTTAATTGTACCTAAACTGCTGTTCATGAGCTGCTCTAATGTGAAAAAATATGTGCTGCTACAATAACCTACGGACCTCTGTAGGTCTGGAAATGTTTACACAGACTTTACTAGGATTTGATGACTTTTGATGATCACCAATAGCTGTGCTCACTCACACCACTACACTGAATCTCCTATCATGAGAAACATTTCCCAGCACTGCACCTCAGAAAAACCTTTACTTACCAGACTTGAGACGATCAGATCAGCAGTCTAGAGAAAGGAAACAATTCATCAGATCACTGTTAGATGATTCAGACTGTTGAGCCTCTTCACACACAATCCAATTTACTGTGACACAAATTAACTAGTAAAATCCTAAATTACTTTAAGCTTTTTTAAGTTTACTGTAGTCTGAAGAGGAGATAATTGAACTGCAGGGTCTCACATGGCTTTAGCATGTGTAATAAAAGCATTATTACTACAGAAATGCAAAGAACAGGCACCAATATTTGTTGGCACAAGTGCAGGATACACCAAATATTTCCTACACAGAAGCCTTGTGGCTCAAACATTTTCTACAACAGGTCAGTGCTAATAAAGTGTGAAAAATCAAAACTTTTAATGTCCTTTCAGGTTAAAAACATTAAATACAAAGTAATTCTTGTAATCAGAAGCAACAGAAAACCTCATCATGTTTTACATGATGAGGTTTTACATGTAAATATTGACATGTTACAATAACAGAGGTGCAGAATGTTTGTGATTAAAATTAAATGTCCTAAAATATTACACTAAAAAGTCCTTTCATTGTACCCGTTGCTAGGAATATTTATGTATTTTGCAATGTCCCTTTTTGGCAACATTTCTATTTAATTGTAAAATCATTATATTCACTAAATAAGTAATAAACTAATTAGACACACTGGCTGTAATTTACCTAACAATGTCCACTCACACCTCTGGTTCTCTTCGTTTTTATTATTGCTTAACTGTTAAAGCTATTACTTATACCGAGTGAGGCAAAGTACTTCTACAGTGTTCTGACTTTAATATAATACATCAGCAGAATTTGAGAGACAATATGAATCAATACCTGTGCAGCTCTTAAGTGTTTGAGCCACCACTTATACGGACTCTCCTAAAACACTTTCATTGTTTTGTCTGCTACTTAAATCCACAAACATAAGGACAAAATGAACACCTGGATAAAGACATCTGACATTTAACTGTTTGAATTCAATAAGCCATATGAAATTTAAATCATACATAAATGGGCTACTAAACTTCAGGGACATTTTCAGGGACAGTCAGAGGCCCTGTGTGGGGGCTTTGCTGCTACAGGTCACAAATCTTGTGTTTTTGCCAATCAGTAAATGGAAACGTATCACAAAAAGTCAAACTACTGTATGTAAGTCGTCAAATGTGCTACACAATGCCAGGTTCATACTGCTTCAGTTACAATCACTGTTAACTTACCAGCAAAGGCAAAACCAAAGATCTCGTTCACTCTGTGTAACAAAAGACAAAGCACAAAAATACAGAATGAGACAACTCAAATCAGCATCAGAGTCAATACTGCATCACTCTGTGTAGTCCAAAAGATTCAGTACACTTCTTTGTTTACCACAGCAACAAACAACTCACCTCTTTTTTCTACACCTTATTAAATATTACTGTCTTCATTAAGGTAAAATGTGGTTTCATCCATTTGTAATAAGCCACACAAGTTTCTCAGTTATGTGATAGCTCTATTAGTTTGGTGCTATTAGATAACACAGTAGATTTCATAAGCAGTGATTTGCTACACCTAGCACTGCACACTTTATCAAATTCTGACATCACAATTTCAAAGCATGAACAATCATAAATGAAAGCTTGGATGATATTTTTGTAGGCTTCAACATTTGAGTTGGTCTGCATTCAAATTCTGCTTCCTAAAAATATTACCTGCACACAGTATCATTTAATATGCTGTTGTTTTAAATATCTACATATCATATTTATAATATTAATGGTGCACTGCTGCATTTTATTTATTTGAAGGTGGCCTTTTTTAGATTTCATTAATTTTTCACAAAGTGAGAAGTTAAACAGAGCTGCAGGTGTAGGTTTTATTTTAAAAAAAACAACCTGTACAAACAAGTGTTTGTTAAACAGTTCTTAAAAATTTAACTAAAAAACTAAAATTGATTAATTAAAAAAACTTCTTCTTGTTAAGAAATGTCATTATTCTTATATTATGTGTTTTATCCTCACTCTATTGCTCCCTTCTGTTAATTAACCCACAACACAGACACACCGGCACAGGCACGTGACTCTTTTTCTCCCGGCTTTCAGTCAGAGGCGGTAAAATGGCTCCTTTGAAGTTGCCGACCCTGCTGCTCCAGCAGCTAATCAGTGGTTCTAAAATGGCGGCTCATTACCTTACAACCTATAGAATGAGGCCGTTTTAACTGACTGATTTGTGAAGAGGAGAACTAACTTCAGCTTCCCTAAGAGACTCAGAAACACTAACACACTGAATGAACCAAATACAACACAATAACTGTATTAAACAATCAAATGAACCATATTAATTTCACACTAGGCCTATAGGAGCTAGGCTAGGCGTTAGCGCTTAGGGGCATACCAAACACTCCTTTTAAATACTAAAATTACAACGTTTCACTAAAAAAGCAGCCATTGTGTTACTTTAACATGACTTATACTTCGACTGGCTTCATAACTCACTAACAACAACTCGGTAAATCACTCAAACAGCTTATAGACATTTTATTTCAGAGAAGAGAGACAGAGAAGCAGGCTTACCGGCAGGGATGGAGCAGAGACTGGGCGGAGATTAAGGAGTCAGCCAGAGACATAAAAAAGAGGCATTCACGGGTAGTGGGAAACTTTGCCATTACACAAAATTGGCATTGAAAACGTGAAAAATATATGTAAATTTAAATATTATTATACTAGATTTTTTTTGCAACAAAAAACAACATGCAGAAATTTAATTCTATAAGTTCATTAAATGTTTCAAACAGGATTCTGTGAATTTGAAATAATGGTTAAAAGACATAAATAAACATAAGGTCAGTATGTTAAAATGTACTGTATTATACATAGATAGATAGATTTATGTAACTGACTGCAGTAATAAGAACAGTCTTCAGGACAGTAGGAGCTGCAGAGGCTCATCTCACTGCTCTGCAGGACTCAAGAGGTTCAGGAGGTCCTTTAACCCCACTGCCATGAGACTTTTTAACAGTGACCCCTGAGTGTTCAATGCACATTTATTTCTTTTTTTCTAAAACATAATGGTTGTAATCATATAAATTCCCCCTTGTGGGACTAATAAAGGTATATCAAATATCAAATTGATGAATATGAATTAGTGGTCTGTGATAGTGTATTAATTTGTAGGGAAAAAAAACATGTTGCCCAAGGTGTAATTGAACCCACGACCTTTGGGTTGCAGACCTGTGTCATTACCAACTGCGCCACTGGGAAAGAGAGCGAGCGCCTGGAAAACAGGGTGATGAGCAGTCAGAATTAGATTGCGGTGAGAGGCGAAAAACGCTGTTTTTTGGAGTTACAAAACGTCGTGTAACTCAAAAACTAGGTGGACTAGAAGCATAATTCTTGTACTGGGTGAATCAGCGGACTTTCGTGTACTTTGGCTGTGATTTGCATTGCTCTTTGTACATCTGTCGCTGAGATATGACGAGAGAAGAAAAGGCAGACCTCAGATATGATTGGCTGGCTGGGAAGCCGTGCAGGCCCTGATATGTAAATTTTATATGTATCAGTCCTCACAGAGGATTGGCTGCCTGGGGACCTGGCAGAAATATATACAAATAGTATGATTAAGCATAAATACTACATTTAGTAGAAATACTATGTTTTAGCACAAATACGATAAAATGGCAGAAATACTATAATTAAGCAGAAATACTATATTTGGCAGAAACACTATATTTAGTACAAATCTTATGAAATAGCAGAAATAGTATGATTTAGCAGAAATGCTGTATTTGGCACAAATCTTATGAAATAGCAGAAATAGTATGATTTAGCAGAAATGCTGTATTTGGCACAAATCTCATAAAATAGCAGAAATAGTATGATTTAGCAGAAATACTGTATTTAGCACAAATACTGAAAAGCAGCAGAAATGCTATGATTTAGCACAACAGTAATAACTTATAGAAAAATTGGAAAAGCAAAATGGACAGCTGGAAAAATCCTGAACATGCTAAGGGTCCCTCAAATCTAATTGTTAATTGAAAAAAAAAATCAGCAAAAAAGTATAACAGTCACACAATCACAAATATGGGCACATATGGAAACACACATGCACAGAGAGACACACACAGGACCAAATTCAGTCAACCAGTTTAAATATATTGAATTTAAATGATATAATAAGATGCTCCCATCAAAAGGCTCTCTCTCGCTCTCTCTCTCTCTCTCTCACACACACACACACAGCCTAAAGGGAACAGTATTTGTGCCATGGAGTGTTAACAAGAATCTGAGGTCCATATTACAAAAGCTGCTAAAATCATAAAAGTTTGCAGAATTGTAATAAATGATGAACATGAATTAGTGGTCTGTGATAGTGTATTAATTTGTAGGGAAAAAAAACATGTTGCCCAAGGTGTAATTGAACCCACAACCTTTGGGTTGCAGACCTGTGTCATTACCAACTGCGCCACTGGGAAAGAGAGCGAAGGCCTGGAAAACAGGGTGATGAGCAGTCAGAATCAGATTGCGGTGAGAGGCGAAAAACCCCGTTTTTTGCAGTTACAAAACGTCATGTAACTCAAAAACTAGGTGGACTAGAAGCATAATTCTTGTACTGGGTGAATCAGCGGACTTTGGTGTACTTTGACTGTGATTTGCATTGCTCTTTGTACATCTGTCGCTGAGATATGACGAGAGAAGAAAGGGCAGACGCCAGATATGATTGGCTGGCTGGGAAGCCGTGCAGGCCCTGATATGTATTTGTATGTATCAGTCCTCACAGAGGATTAGCTGCCTGGGGACCTGGCAGAAATATATAGAAATAGTATGATTAAGCATAAATACTACATTTTTTAGAAAAACTATATTAAGCACAAATCCTATAAAAAGCAGAAATACTATATTAAGCAATATAAATATCCTCTAAAAATCCTATAAAAAGCAGTAAAACTGTACTATGATTTGGTAGAAAAACCCTAATTAAATCAAAAATACTAAATTTAGCAGAAATAGCAGAAACACTATATTTAGCACAAATCTTATGAAATAGCAGAAAGAGTATGATTTTGCAGAAATGCTGTATTTAGCACAAATACTGAAAAGCAGCAGAAATGCTATGACTCAACACAATAGTAATAACTTAAATAGAAAAATTGGAAAAGCAAAATGGACAGCTGAAAGAATCCTGAACATGCTAAGGGTCCCTCAAATGTAATTGTTAAATGAAAAAAATCAGCAAAAAAAGTATAACAGTGACACAATCACAAATATGGACACATATGGAAACACGCATGCACAGAGAGACACACACAGGATCAAATTCAGTCAACCAGTCTAAATATATTGAATTTAAATCATATAATAAGATGCTCCCATAAAAACTCTCTCTCGCTCTCTCTCTCTCTCTCTGTCACACACACACACACACACACACACACACACACACACACACACACACACACACACAGGGAGAGAGAAGTAAGTTTCTAGCTCAGTCAAGCAGCCTGGGAGCTGCTGAATTTGAATCCACCAATCAGAGAGCCTGTGCACTTTTTCCCGCCAAAACAGGTGCATGCAGCACAGAGAGACACAGGATTTCTGCAGTCTATTTCTCATAATGACGACTCCCCTCAAACAAATGACCATAATTTCCCAACTATAGGGGCTAGAACGGTCATTCTTACACCGTTTTGTTCAGAAGAGATGGGGGAATCTTAAAGTGTTGACAATGTATCATTAAAATATGAATTATTAAAGATATTTGACTTCTAATGCACCATAACTGAGTAGAGCAAAGCAAAAACTGCCTTGACTTGCCCTCAAACAACGCTTTCTAACTCTAAATCTATTTGGAGTATCAATATCATTTTTTCACCGTAAGAGACAGCAGGCTTTGGTGAACAATCATGGAAATTTTCAGGTCTCTGTGGAAATCCAACAAAAAGTTATGACGAGAGAAAAAAGTGGTTCATTTCCAGAGTTTGAAATCTGAAGAAATCTGAGCGAAGGACGAATTTCCTACGCTCAAACAAGTGTAACTCATCTCAGAACGGTAATAGGTGAGAAAAAAATTCTTGAATTGTGAGCGTCAGGAGTGTCTGAAGATATACTGGGACAAGCCTCATGTTTTAACTTCGCTTCGTTAAGGAGATATGACGATTCGAATATGCCTCTCATTACAGAAATCAAGCGGTGATTTTGAACAAACTCTCCATTGACTTTCTATGGAGAGTTTTCAGACTTTGTGTTGCTCTGAGGAGATTTGCCAAAATTCTATAAGTCTCACAACAATGATGGTGACATTTTCGGAAAGCCAGCAAAAATACCTACGTTTTGATGTATAATTTGTGGAAGTTGAGTGAAAATTGAGCAAGTAGCAAGAAGTTGTTCGGACATGAAGAGAAGACTGCGAAACCTACAGTGGCACACTGGAAGCCAAGTGCATAGCAACCATAACAACGCATGTATTTTGTGAAAAATCACAATTTTCCAACTCAAAACTTTAAGAGGCATAAAAATAAAACGGTAAAAGATTTGAAAAATCTGATTTATTCCTGAATAGCCCAATAATTTGAGAACATTTTAAAGTTTGAATGGTTGTTCTACGTGAAAGTAGGAAAAAGTAGTTAAGTTTCAAAAACAAGCAAAATTTAGCAGAATTGCAGAAGTTTCCCATTCATTTCAATGGGACAAATTAAAGGAAAAAAGTGTAATATTTTAAAAAGTATAACAGTAATAAACACCAAAAGATATAGCGATCATTAGCAGAAATAGCAGAATAGTTTAAAATTTGAACGGTGAAAATCGGCTGAAAATTGTGGAAGTAGTTAAGTGCCAAAAAAAGTGAAAAAGTGGCAACTAGAATAATAATAAAGTATAAAGAATAAAGAAACAGGAACTCAATAGTGTGGATGCTTAAAGATCACAAACTAGAAAAATTTGCATTTCCTGCGAAAATGCAGTGTGGATGCTGTAAAGCTGAAGCTGTCAGCTGAAACTAGCTGAAAAAGCTGAAAAGTTGCAGAAATTGTAAAACCTTTGCAAAAAAATTGCTTTGCAGAAGCATAAGAACTTAGCAAAATGTAATTACATAGCAGAACTGCAATAACGTAAAGAAAACATAATACTTGGCAGAAATACAATAACATAGCAGAACTTAGCAGCAGAAATTAGAATAAATATTGTAACTTAGCAGAAACAAGATAACTTTTCAGAAATACAGGATTTTAGCAACCATGGTACAAGATTACATAGATGCTTTATTTAAACAAAAATACCTAAACATTGCACAAATACTGTGATTTAGGACAAATACTACAACATAGCAGAAATGCTGTAATTCAGCAAATATACTATGCTATGACACAAATAGAAAGAATATGCTCAAATACTATGATTTTGCTCAAATAATATGATTAAGCAATAATACTAAGATTTAGCAGAAATACTGTATTTAGCACAAATACCAAAAAGTAGCAGAAATACTATAATTTAGCATAATAGTAATAACTTGCACAATTACAAATATGGACATGGTAAATGGCCTGTATTTATATAGCGCTTTTATGGTCCCTAAGGACCCCAAAGCGCTTTACATATCCAGTCATTCACCCATTCACACACTGGTGATGGCAAGCTACGTTGTAGCCACAGCCACCCTGGGGCGCACTGACAGAGGCGAGGCTGCTGGACACTGGCGCCACCGGGCCCTCTGACCACCACCAGTAGGCACACAATAAGATACACCCATAAAAGGCTCTCTCTCTCTCTCTCTCTCTCTCTCTCTCTCTCTGTCATACACACACACACACAGCAGAAATGCTATGACTTAGCACAATAGTAATAACTGAAATAGAAAAATGGAAAAGCAAAATGAACAGCTGAAAAAATGCTGAACATTCTAAGGCTCCCTCAAATGTAATTGTTGAATGAAAAAAAAATCAGCAAAAAAAAGTATAACAGTCACACAATCAAAAATATGGACACATATGGAAACACACAAGCACAGAGAGACACAGCATCAAATTCAGTCAACCAGTCTAAATATATTGAATTTAAATCATACAATAAGATGCTCCCATAAAAACGCTCTCTCGCCCTCTCTTTCTCTCTCTCTCTGTCACACACACACACACACACAAACACACACACTAGCAGCAGCAGCAGCCAAATAGCCTGGGAGCTGCTGAATTTGAATCCACCAATCAGAGAGGCTGTATACTTTTTCCCGCCAAAACAGGTGCACCTGTTTTTACACACACGCAGCACAGAGACAGGATTTGTGCTGTCTATTTTTCATAGTGAGGATTCCCCTCAAACAAATGGCTATAATTTCCTAACCGTAGGGGCTAGAACAGTCATTCTTACACCGTTTTGTTCAGAAGAGATGGGGGGATCTTAAAGTGTTGACAATTTATCATTAAAATCTGAATTATTGAAGATATTTGACTTCTAATGCACCATAACTGAGTAGAGGCAAAGCGAAAACTGCCTTGACTTGCCCTCAAACAATGCTTTCTAACTCTAAATCTATTTGGAGTATCGATATCATTCTTTCACCGTAAGAGACAGCAGGATTTGGTGAACAGTCATGGAAATTTTCAGGTCTCTGTGGAAATCCATCAAAAGATATGACGAGAGAAAAGTGGTTCATTTCCAGAGTTTGAAATCTGAAGAAATCTGAGCGAGAGATGAATTTCCTACCCTCAAACAAACCCAATTCATGGCCAAATGGTAATAGGTGAGAAAGAAATTCTTGAATTGTGAGCATCAGGAGTGTCTGAAGATATATTGGCACAAGCCTCATGTCTTAAATTTGCTGCGTTGAGATATGACGATTTGAAAATGCCTCTCATTAGAGAAATCCAGTGGAGATTTTGAACAAGCTCTCCATTGACTTTCTATGCAGTTTTCAGACTTTGTGTTGGTGTGAGGAGATTTGCCAAAATTCTATTATACAGAAACTGTAATCAGCACATATACTGTAACATTTTAGAAATTTCTCCACTTAGTAGTAATACTATAACATAACACAAATGTTATGATGAGTTGAGCGGCTGGTACTCTGGTGCAGTCAGCACAATCTGGAGCTGAACACTCTTAAAACTGTAGAGATGACAGTGGACTTCAGGAGACATCCCTCAACTCTGCCCCCCTCATCATATCAGACAGCCCTGTGTCGACTGTGGAGATCTTGAAGTTGCTGGGTACCACCATCTCCCAGGACCTGAAGTGGGAGACCAACATCAACTCCATCCTCAAAAAGACCCAGCAGAGGATGTACTTCCTGAGACAACTGGGGAAGTACAGTCTTCCACAGGAGCTGCTGATCCAGCTCTACACTGCAGTCATTGAGTCTGTCCTGTGCTCCTCCATCACAGTCTGGTATGGTGCAGCCACTAAACAGGACAGGTGCAGACTGCAGCGGACTGTACGGGCAGCAGAAAGGATCATCGGCGCCCCCTGCCCTCCATCCAGGATCTGTACCTCTCAGGAAACGGGCAGGGAAAATCATCACAGACCCCTCACACCCTGGACACAGACTTTTTGATCTGCTGCCCTCTGGCAGACGGTACAGAAGCCTGCAGACCAGGACCACCCGACACAGGAACAGTTTCTTTCCCCTCACCATCTCCCTTCTAAACAGTTGAACTGTCACACTGCTCCCACTGCCAGACTGCAACTGCACCTTATGTACATTCTGTAGTATTCATTCCACCTCATTTCATTTCTGTATTTTATGTATATACGTTTAGATTAGTTATTTATAGTTGGTTTACACAGCTTTGTGTATGTATGTGTATGCATGTGTAATGTATATATAGATACGTGTGTGTGTGTGTGTGTGTGTGTGTGTGTGTGTGTGTGTGTGTGTGAGATTTACATTGCTGTGCTCGAGAGCCACCATCTACCGGAACCAAATTCCTTGTATTTGTCTGCACATATACTTGGCCAATAAACACGATTCTGATGATTTGGCACAAAAACCATGATTTGGCAAAAATACTATGATTTAGCAGAAATACTATGATTGAGCAGAAGTACTAAGATGTAGTAAAAGTACTTTGATTTAAGAGAAATCCAATTATGGAGGAGTAATACTTTAAAATGGGAGAAATATTGATACACACACACATTCACAGAGCCTAAAGGGAAGAGTATTTGTGCCATGGAGTGTTAAGAAGAATGTGAGGTCCATATTAGAAAAGCTGGTAAAAAGTTTTGAGAATTGTAATAAATGATGAATATGAATTAGTGGTCTGTGATAGTGTATTAATTTGTAGGGCAAAAAACGTGTTGTCCGAGGTGGAGTTGAACCTGCGACTTTGTGTTGTAGAGCTGTGTCATTACCAGCTGCGCCACTGGGAAAGACAGTGAGCCTTGGGGAACAGGGTGATGAGCAGTCAGAATTAGATCGCGGTGAGAGGCAAAGAGCGCCGTTTTTTGGAGTTATAAAACGTCATGTAACTCAAAAACTAGGTGGACTAGAAGCATAATTCTTGTACTGGGTGAATCAGCGGACTTTGGTGTACTTTGACTGCGATTTTCATTGCTCTTTGTACATCCGTCGCTGAGATATGACGAGAGAAGAAACGGCAGACTTCAGATATGATTGGCTGGCTGGGAAGCCATGCAGGCCCTGATATGTACATTTGAATGTCTCAGTCCTCACAGAGGACCTGGCAAAAATATATAGAAATAGTATGATTAAGCATAAATACTACATTTAGCAGAAATACTGTATTAAGCACAAATCGTATAAAAAGCAAAAATACTATATTAAGCAATATAAATATCCTATAAAAATCCTATAAAAAGCAAAAATACTGTAATATGATTGGTAGAAAAACTATAATTAATCAGAAATACTATATTTGGCAGAAATACTGTAATCAGCACATATACTGTAACATTTTAGAAATTTCTCCACTTAGTAGTAATACTATAACATAACACAAATGTTATGATGAGTTGAGTGGCTGGTACTCTGGTGCAGTCAGCACAATCTGGAGCTGAACACTCTTAAAACTGTAGAGATGACAGTGGACTTCAGGAGACATCCCTCAACTCTGCCCCCCTCATCATATCAGACAGCCCTGTGTCGACTGTGGAGATCTTCAAGTTGCTGGGTACCACCATCTCCCAGGACCTGAAGTGGGAGACCAACATCAACTCCATCCTCAAAAAGACCCAGCAGAGGATGTACTTCCTGAGACAACTGGGGAAGTACAGTCTTCCACAGGAGCTGCTGATCCAGCTCTACACTGCAGTCATTGAGTCTGTCCTGTGCTCCTCCATCACAGTCTGGTATGGTGCAGCCACTAAACAGGACAGGTGCAGACTGCAGCGGACTGTACGGGCAGCAGAAAGGATCATCGGCGCCCCCCTGCCCTCCATCCAGGATCTGTACCTCTCAAGAACCAGGAAACGGGCAGGGAAAATCATCACAGACCCCTCACACCCTGGACACAGACTTTTTGATCTGCTGCCCTCTGGCAGACGGTACAGAAGCCTGCAGACCAGGACCACCCGACACAGGAACAGTTTCTTTCCCCTCGCCATCTCCCTTCTAAACAGTTGAACTGTCACACTCCTCCCACTGCCAGACTGCAACTGCACCTTATGTACATTCTGTAGTATTCATTCCACCTCATTTCATTTCTGTATTTTATGTATATACGTTTAGATTAGTTATTTATAGTTGGTTTACACAGCTTTGTGTATGTATGTGTATGCATGTGCAATGTATATATAGATACGTGTGTGTGTGTGTGTGTGTGTGTGTGAGATTTACATTGCTGTGCTCGAGAGCCACCATCTACCGGAACCAAATTCCTTGTATTTGTATGCACATATACTTGGCCAATAAACATGATTCTGATGACTGGGCACAAAAACCATGATTTAGCAGAAATACTATGATTGAGCAGAAGTACTAAGATGTAGTAAAAGTACTTTGATTTAAGAGAAATCCAATTATGGAGGAGTAATACTTTAAAATGGGAGAAATATTGATACACACACACATTCACAGAGCCTAAAGGGAAGAGTATTTGTGCCATGGAGTGTTAAGAAGAATGTGAGGTCCATATTAGAAAAGCTGGTAAAAAGTTTTGAGAATTGTAATAAATGATGAATATGAATTAGTGGTCTGTGATAGTGTATTAATTTGTAGGGAAAAAACATGTTGTCCAAGGTGGAGTTGAACCCACGACTTTTGGGTTGCAGGCCTGTGTCATTACCAGCTGCGCCACTGGGAAAGACAGTGAGCACTTGGGAAACAGGGTGATGAGCAGTCAGAATTAGATCGCGGTGTGAGGCAAAGAGCGCCATTTTTTGGAGTTACAAAACATCGTGTAACTCCAAAACTAGGTGGACTAGGAGCATAATTCTTGTACTGGGTGAATCAGCGGACTTTGGTGTACTTTGACTGCGATTTTCATTACTCTTTGTACATCCGTCGCTGAGATATGACGAGAGAAGAAACTGCAGACCTCAGATATGATTGGCTGGCTGGGAAGCTGGCAGAAATATATAGTAATAGTGTGATTAAGCATAAATACTACATTTAGCAGAAATACTGTATTAAGCACAAATCCTATAAAAAGCAGAAATACTATATAAGCACAAATCCTATAAAAAGCAGAAATACTATATTAAGCAATATAAAAATCCTATAAAAATGGTATAAAAAGCAAAAATACTGTAATATGATTTGGTAGAAAAACTATAATTAATCAGAAATACTATACTGGGTAGAAATACTATATTTAGCACAAATCTTATAAAATAGCAGAAATAGTATGATTCAGCACAATAGTAATAACTTAAACAGAAAAACTGGAAAAGCAAAATGGACAGCTGAAAAATGCTGAACATGCTAAGGGTCCTTCAAATGTACTTGTTAAATGAAAAAAAAACTGAGCAAAAAAAGTGTAACAGTCACACAATCAGAAATATGGAAACATATGGAAACACACATGCACAGAGAGACACACACAGGATCAAATTCAGTCAACCAGTCTAAATATATTGAATTTAAATCATACAATAAGATGCTCCCATAAAAACTCTGTCTCGCCCTCTCTTTCTCTCTCTCTGTCACACACACACACACACACACACACACACACACAGGGAGAGAGAAGTAAGTTTCTAGCTCAGTCAAGCAGCCTGGGAGCTGCTGAATTTAAATCCACCAATCAGAGAGGCTGTGCACTTTTTCCCGCCAAAACAGGTGCATGCAGCACAGAGAGACACAGGATTTTTGCAGTCTATTTCTCATAATGACGACTCCCCTCAAACAAATGACCATAATTTCCTAACTATAGGGGCTAGAACGGTCATTCTTACACCGTTTTGTTCAGAAGAGATGGGGGAATCTTAAAGTGTTGACAATGTATCATTAAAATATGAATTATTAAAGATATTTGACTTCTAATGCACCATAACTGAGTAGAGCAAAGCAAAAACTGCCTTGACTTGCCCTCAAACAACGCTTTCTAACTCTAAATCTATTTGGAGTATTGATATCATTCTTTCACCGTAAGAGACAGCAGGCTTTGGTGAACAATCATGGAAATTTTCAGGTCTCTGTGGAAATCCAACAAAAAGTTATGACGAGAGAAAAAAGTGGTTCATTTCCAGAGTTTGAAATCTGAAGAAATCTGAGCGAAGGACGAATTTCCTACGCTCAAACAAGTGTAACTCATCTCAGAACGGTAATAGGTGAGAAAAAAATTCTTGAATTGTGAGCGTCAGGAGTGTCTGAAGATATACTGGGACAAGCCTCATGTTTTAACTTCGCTTCGTTAAGGAGATATGACGATTCGAATATGCCTCTCATTACAGAAATCAAGCGGTGATTTTGAACAAACTCTCCATTGACTTTCTATGGAGAGTTTTCAGACTTTGTGTTGCTCTGAGGAGATTTGCCAAAATTCTATAAGTCTCACAACAATGATGGTGACATTTTCGGAAAGCCAGCAAAAATACCTACGTTTTGATGTATAATTTGTGGAAGTTGAGTGAAAATTGAGCAAGTAGCAAGAAGTTGTTCGGACATGAAGAGAAGACTGCGAAACCTACAGTGGCACACTGGAAGCCAAGTGCATAGCAACCATAACAACGCATGTATTTTGTGAAAAATCACAATTTTCCAACTCAAAACTTTAAGAGGCATAAAAATAAAACGGTAAAAGATTTGAAAAATCTGATTTATTCCTGAATAGCCCAGTAATTTGAGAACATTTTAAAGTTTGAATGGTTGTTCTACGTGAAAGTAGGAAAAAGTAGTTAAGTTTCAAAAACAAGCAAAATTTAGCAGAATTGCAGAAGTTTCCCATTCATTTCAATGGGACAAATTAAAGGAAAAAAGTAGAATATTTTAAAAAGTATAACAGTAATAAACACCAAAAGATATAGCGATCATTAGCAGAAATAGCAGAATAGTTTAAAATTTGAACGGTGAAAATCGGCTGAAAATTGTGGAAGTAGTTAAGTGCCAAAAAAAGTGAAAAAGTGGCAACTAGAATAATAATAATAAAGTATAAAGAATAAAGAGAAACAGGAACTCAATAGTGTGGATGCTTAAAGCATCCACACAATAATAAAGAATAAAGAGAAACAGGAAAACAATAGTGTGGATGCCTTAAAGCATCCACACAACTAGAAAAATTTGCATTTCCTGCGAAAATGCAGTGTGGATGCTGGAACGCTGAAGCTGTCAGCTGAAACTAGCTGAAAAAGCTGAAAAGTTGCAGAAATTGTAAAAACTTTGCAGAAGCAAAGGAACGTTGCTAAAATGTAGTAACTTAGCAGAACTGCAATATCTTAGAGGAAACATAATACTTGGCAGAAATACAATAGCATAGCAGAACTTAGCAGAAATATTGTAACTTACCAGAAACACGATAACTTCCCAAAAATACAAGAATTTCGGAGAAATAGTATAAGATAACAGAAAGAATATATTTAGCCAAACATTCTGAAACATTACAGAAATACTACTCTATAGCAGAAATGATATATTTAGAAAGAAAAATATAATATAGTAGAAATACTATGATTTAGCAGAAATCCTACAATATAGCTCAATAACAATGATTTAGAACAGATACTATGATTGAGCAGAATAGTAATAACTTAAGTGAAAATATTGGAAAGGTAAAATGACAAGCTGAATAAAAAGGAACATGGTTAAGTTTGCTCAAAACTAATTTTTGTTCACCTGTGAAAAAATAAAATAAAAATACATTTAGAAATACAAATAAGAACAGCCAACAGATACACACAAAATCAAATATGGATACACAAATCTACAAATACACGCAAAATCAAATATGGATACACAAATGTACAGAGACAGAGACACACGGAGGGTCTATGCCAGTCAACCAGTCTGAATATATTATATTTTTTTCCAACAATGAGATGCTGCCCTAAAGAGGGTCTCTCTCTCTCTCTCTCTCTCTCTCTCTCATGCACACACACACACACAAACACACACACACACACACACACAAGATCCAATTCAGTCAACCAGTCTAAATATATTGAATTTGAATCTTACAATGAGATCATCCCATAAAAAGGCTTTCTCTCTCTCTCTCTCTCTCTCTCTCTCTCTGTCTCACACACACACACACACACACACACACACACACACACACAGAGGGAGAGAGAAGAAACTTTCTAGGTCAGTCAAGCAGCCTGGGAGCTGCTGAATTTGAATCCACCAATCAGAGAGGCTGTGTACTTTTTCCCGCCAAAACAGGTGCAGCCGTTTTCACGTATTTGTGCCAAAACATAGTGTTTCTGCCATATTGTGGTACTACTACATTACAACATGAATACGGATTAAAGACGAAAGAAACTGGCACCAAATTCCTCCACTACAAACCAGTCTGATACCACTTCTTTGCAGTGTTCACGTTTACTAAGGCACTACCCAAAAGGCGCCACAAGAGGGCACTCCAACACAAGAGATGACCTATGTACACTGATGCACTTAGTAACAGTCAGCCTCCTTGAATTGGCAGAAATACTGTGATTTAGTAGTAATACTATGATGTTGCAGACATAGTATGTTTTTGCACTACTCATTTGTAGTGAAAAAAATTAGCAATATAAATTACAGGTCTGTGAAAGTGTATAAATTTGTAGTGAAAAAAAAATGTTGACCAAGGTGGGATTGAACCCACGACCTTTGAGCTGCAGAGCCGTGTCATTACTGATTGCGCCACCTGGAAAGGGTGCGGGCAGCTGAAACACAAAGACATCAGCAATCAGAAATAAAAGCGATTTCTGTTGAAAACACCTGAAAAAGCTGGGATTTGTGGTGAAAAGGGGTGAAAAAAATGAAAATTTTGTTGAAAAGGGATGAAGAAGCTAAAGTATACCAAATCAAAGTATTTGTGCCAAAACATAGTATTTCTGCCATATTGTGGTATTTGTGCCACAAAAGTTACCACATTACAACTTGAATACGGATTAAAGATGAAAGAAACTGGCAACAAATTCCTCCACTACAAACCAGTCTGATACCACTTCTTTGCAGCGTTCATGTTTACTAAGGCACTACCCAAAAGGCGCCACAAGAGGGCACTCCAACACAACAGATGACCTATGTACACTGATGCACTTAGTAACAGTCAGCCTCCTTGAATTGGCAGAAATACTGTGATTTAGTAGTAATACTACAACATAACAGATATACTGTGATGTTGCAGACATAGTATGTTTTTGCACTACTCATTTGTAGTGAAAAAAATTAGCAATATAAATTACAGGTCTGTGAAAGTGTATAAATTTGTAGTGAAAAAAAAATGTTGACCAAGGTGGGATTGAACCCACGACCTTTGAGCTGCAGAGCCGTGTCATTACTGATTGCGCCACCTGGAAAGAGGGCGGGCAGCTGAAAAACAAAGACATCAGCAATCAGAAATAAAAGAGATTTCTGTTGAAAACACCTGAAAAAGCTGGGATTTGTGCTGAAAAGGGGTGAAAAAACTCAATTCTGCTGAAACGGGGTGAAGAAGAGGTGTTGGACTGTTGAGAAGAGTTAAATAAGTTGAACAGATATGTTTGGGTACAGATACTATGATTTGGTAATAATACTGTGTTTTAGCACAACTCCTGAGATTTGATTGAAATAATATGATTTAGAAGAAATATTATGACTTTGTACAAATACAATGTTTTGGCACAAATACCATGATATGGCAAAAATACTATGATTTAGGAGAAATACTATGATTGAGCAGAAGTACTAAGATGTAGTAAAAGTACTTTGATTTAACAGAAATGCAATTATGGAGGAGTAATACTTTAAAATGGGAAAAATATTGATACACACACAGATACACAGAGCCTAAAGGGAACAGTATTTGTGCCATGGAGTGTTAAGAAGAATCTGAGGTCCATATTAGAAAAGCTGCTAAAATCATAAAAGTTTGCAGAATTGTAATAAATGATGAATATGAATTAGTGGTCTGTGATAGTGTATTAATTTGTAGGGAAAAAACACATGTTGCCCAAGGTGTAATTGAACCCACGACCTTTGGGTTGCAGACCCGTGTCATTACCAACTGCGCCACTGGGAAAGAGAGCGAGCGCCTGGAAAACAGGGTGATGAGCAGTCAGAATTAGATTGCGGTGAGAGGCGAAAAACGCTGTTTTTTGGAGTTACAAAACGTCGTGTAACTCAAAAACTAGGTGGGCTAGAAGCATAATTCTTATACTGGGTGAATCGGCGTACTTTCGTGTACTTTGACTGTGATTTGCATTGCTCTTTGTACATCTGTCGCTGAGATATGACGAGAGAAGAAAGGGCAGACCTCAGATATGATTGGCTGGCTGGGAAGCCGTGCAGGCCCTGATATGTAAATTTTATATGTATCAGTCCTCACAGAGGATTAGCTGCCTGGGGACCTGGCAGAAATATATACAAATAGTATGATTAAGCATAAATACTACATTTAGTAGAAATACTATGTTTTAGCACAAATACTATAAAATGGCAGAAATACTATAATTAAGCAGAAATACTATATTTGGCAGAAACACTATATTTAGTACAAATCTTATGAAATAGCAGAAATAGTATGATTTAGCAGAAATGCTGTATTTAGCACAAATACTGAAAAGCAGCAGAAATGCTATGACTTAGCACAACAGTAATAACTTATAGAAAAATTGGAAAAGCAAAATGGACAGCTGGAAAAATCCTGAACATGCTAAGGGTCCCTCAAATCTAATTGTTAATTGAAAAAAAAACCAGCAAAAAAAGTATAACAGTCACACAATCACAAATATGGGCACATATGGAAACACACATGCACAGAGAGACACACACAGGACCAAATTCAGTCAACCAGTCTAAATATATTGAATTTAAGTGATATAATAAGATGGTCCCATCAAAAGGCTCTCTCTCGCTCTCTCTCTCTCTCTCTCTCTCACACACACACACACACACACACACACACACACACACACACACAGAGCCTAAAGGGAAGAGTATTTGTGCCATGGAGTGTTAACAAGAATCTGAGGTCCATATTACAAAAGCTGCTAAAATCATAAAAGGTTGCAGAATTGTAATAAATGATGAATATGAATTAGTGGTCTGTGATAGTGTATTAATTTGTAGGGAAAAACACATGTTGCCCAAGGTGTAATTGAACCCACGACCTTTGGGTTGCAGACCTGTGTCATTACCAACTGCGCCACTGTGAAAGAGAGCGAGCGCCTGGAAAACAGGGTGATGAGCAGTCAGAATCAGATTGCGGTGAGAGGCGAAAAACGCCGTTTTTTGCAGTTACAAAACGTCGTGTAACTCAAAAACTAGGTGGACTAGAAGCATAATTCTTGTACTGGGTGAATCAGCGTACTTTCGTGTACTTTGACTGTGATTTGCATTGCTCTTTGTACATCTGTCGCTGAGATATGACGAGAGAAGAAAGGGCAGACCCCAGATATGATTGGCTGGCTGGGAAGCCGTGCAGGCCCTGATATGTATTTGTATGTATCAGTCCTCACAGAGGATTAGCTGCCTGGGGACCTGGCAGAAATATATAGAAATAGTATGATTAAGCATAAATACTACATTTTTTAGAAAAACTATATTAAGCACAAATCCTATAAAAAGCAGAAATACTATATTAAGCAATATAAATATCCTCTAAAATCCTATAAAAAGCAGTAAAACTGTACTATGATTTGGTAGAAAAACCCTAATTAATCAAAAATACTAAATTTGGCAGAAGTAGCAGAAACACTATTTAGCACAAATCTTATGAAATAGCAGAAAGAGTATGATTTAGCAGAAATGCTGTATTTAGCACAAATCTCATAAAATAGCAGACATAGTATGATTTTGCAGAAATGCTGTATTTAGCACAAATACTGAAAAGCAGCAGAAATGCTATGACTCAACACAATAGTAATAACTTAAATCGAAAAATTGGAAAAGCAAAATGGACAGCTGAAAGAATCCTGAACATGCTAAGGGTCCCTCAAATGTAATTGTTAAATGAAACAAATCAGCAAAAAACAGTATAACAGTGACACAATCACAAATATGGACACATATGGAAACACACATGCACAGAGAGACACACACAGGATCAAATTCAGTCAACCAGTCTAAATATATTGAATTTAAATCATATAATAAGATGCTCCCATAAAAACTCTCTCTCGCCCTCCCTTTCTCTCTCTCTCTGTCTCACACACACACACACACACACACACACACACACACATACATAGGGAGAGACAAGCAAGTTTCTAGGTCAGTCAAGCAGCCTGGGAGCTGCTAAATTTGAATCCACCAATCAGAGAGGCTGTGTACTTTTTCCCGCCAAAACAGGTGCAGCCGTTTTTACACACACAGAGCACAGAGACAGGATTTCTGCAGTGTATTTCTCATAGTGAGGATTCCCTCAAACAAATGACCATAATTTCCTAACCGTAGGGGCTAGAACGGTCATTCTTACACCGTTTTGTTCAGAAGAGATGGGGGATTCTTACAGTGTTGACACTTTATCATTAAAATATGAATTATTGAAGATATTTGACTTCTAATGCACCATAACTGAGTAGAGGCAAGCGAAAACTGCCTTGGCTTGCCCTCAAACAACGCTTTCTAACTCTAAATCTCTTTGGAGTATTGATATAATTCTTTCACCGTAAGAGACAGCAGGCTTTGGTGAACATCATGGAAATTTTCAGGTCTCTGTGGAAATCCATCAAAAAGATATGACGAGAGAAAAAAGTGCTCATTTCCAGAGTTTGAAATCTGAAGAAATCTGAGCGAGGGACAAATTTCCTACTCTCAAACAACCCAATTCATGCCAAATGGTAATAGATGAGAAAAAATTCTTGAATTGTGAGCGTCAGGAGTGTCTGAAGATATAATGGCACAAGCCTCATGTTTAACTTCGCTTCGTTAAGGAGATATGACGATTCGAAATGCCTCTCATTAGAGAAATCAGCGGTGATTTTGAACAAACTCTCCATTGACTTTCTATGGAGAGTTTTCAGACTTTGTGTTGGTCTGAGGAGATTTGCCAAAATTCTATAAATCCACAACAATGATAGTGACATTTTCTGAAAGCCAGCAAAAATACCTACGTTTTGATGTATAATTTGTGGAGTTAAGTGAAAATTGAGCAAGTAGCAAGAAGTTGTTCGAACATGAAGAGAAGATGCAAACTTACAGTGGCACACTGGAACCAAGTGCATAGCAACCATAACAACGCATGTATTTTGTGAAAAATCACAAAGATGAAACTCAAAACTTAAAGAGGGATAAGATGAAAACGGTAACAGATATGAAAAAGCTGAATCATTCATGAATAGCCCAATAATTTGTGAACATTTTAAAATTTGAATGGTTGTTCTAGGCGAAAGTATGACAAAGTAGTTAAGTTTCAAAACAAGCAAGTTTTAGCAGAATTGCAGAAGTTTCCCATTCATTTCAATGGGACAAATTAAAGGAAAAAAGCTTAATATTTTAAAAAGTATAAGAGTAAAAATACCAAAAGTCATAGCAGGTTAGCAAAAAAGCTGAATAGTTTAAAATTTGAACGGTGAAAATCGGCTGAAAATTGTTAAGTAGTTAAGTCCAAAAAGTACGAAGCAACTAGAATAATAATAATAATAAAGAATAAAGAGAAACAGGAAACAATAGTGTGGATGCCTAAAGCATCCACACAACTAGAAAAATTTGCATTTCCTGCGAAAATGCTGTGTGGATGCCGGAACGCTGAAGCTGTCTGCTGCAAAAATTGTATGGCAGTAAAGAAACTGAAAAATTATGTTGAAAACAAGTGAAAAAACAGAAACTTTTGCTGAAAAGAGGTGAAAAGGCAAAGATTCTGCTTCAAAGGGGTACAGAAGTTCAAATTTCTACTGAAAAGAGGAGAGGTGAAAAGGTTTCCTCTGAAATGAGCAGAAGATACTGAGATTTGTATTGATAAGAGGTGAAAGGCTGAAAATTCTGCTTAAAATAGGTGAATCAGCAGAATTTCTACTGAAAAGAGGTAAAGAAGTAGAACGTTGCACTGAAAACAGGTGAATCAGCAGAATGTCTGCTAAAAAAGAGATTTCTGTTGAAAACACCTGAAAAAGCTGGGATTTGTGCTGAAAAGGGGTGAAAACACTCACAATTCTGCTGAAACGGGGTGAAGAAGAGGTGTTGGGCTGTTGAGAAGAGTTAAATAAGTTGAACTGATATGTTTGGGTACAAATACAATGATTTGGCAATAATACTGCGTTTTAGCACAACTCCTGAGATTTGATTGAAATACTATGATTTAGAAGAAATATTATGACTTTGTACAAATACAATATTTTGGCACAAATACTATGATTTGGTTCGAATGCTATGATTTGAAACAAATAATATGATCTGGCAGAAATACTATTATTTAGTAGAAATACTATGATTTACCAGAAGTACTATGTTTCTGCAAAAATACTATGATTTTGCAGAAATACTATGCCTTAGTAATACTATAACATCACAGATATATGATGATTTTGCAGACATTCTGGTTTTACACAAATACTATAATGTGGCAGTATACTATGTTTCAGCACAAATACTATGATTTGGCACATATACTATATTCAGCAGATATACTATAACAAACAGAAAGTCTACGACTTAGTAGTAATACTATAACATAATAGACAGACTCTGCAAAATCATAGTATATGTTTTTGCACAACTAGCACAATATGGCAGAAATACTATGATTTGGCACAAGTACTATGATTTAGTACAAATACTCGTATTGGCAGAAATACTATGTTTCAGTACAAATATTACAATTTGGCAATAATACTGGGTTTTAGCACAACTACTGAGATTTGGGTGAAATACTATGATTTAGAAGAAATACTATGACTTCGTACAAATACAATGTTTTGGTTCAAATAATATGATTTGCAAAAAATACTATGATTTGACACAAGTACCATGATTTAGTACAAATACTACGATTTCGCTCAAATACTATGAAATTGCAGTAATACTATGATTTTGAAGGAATACTATGATTTGGTAGAAATACTATGCCTTAGTAGTAATACTATAACATAGCAGATACACTGTGATTTTGCAGACATAGTATGTTTTTGCACAAATACTACGATTTTGCTCAAATACTATGAAACTGCAGTAATACTATGATTTTGAAGGAATACTATGATTTGGTAGAAATACTATGCCTTAGTAGTAATACTACAACATAACAGATATACTGTGATTTTGCAGACATTCTATGTTTTTGCACAAATACTACAATTTGGCAGAAATACTATGTTTTAGCACAAATACTATGGTTTGCTATAAATACTATGGTTTGGCACATATACTGTATTCAGCAGATATAATTTAACAAAATAGAGAGTCTACGACTTAGTAGTAATACTATAACATAATAGATATACTATGATTTTGCAGACAGTCTATGTTTTTGCACAACTAGCACAATGTGGCAGAAATACTATGAATTGGCACAAGTACTATGATTTAGTAGAAATACTCTTATTGGCACAAATACTATGTTTCAGTACAAATACTATGATTTGGCAATAATACTGCGTTTCAGCACAACTACTGAGATTTGAGTGAAATACTATGATTTAGAAGAAATACTATTACTTCGTACAAATACTACTATGTTTTGGTTCGAATACTATGATTTGCAAAAAATACTATGATTTGGCACAAGTACCATGATTTAGTACAAATACTACGAATTGGCAGAAATACTGTGACTTAGTACTAATACTTTAACATAACAGATATACTGTGATTTAGCAGACATAGTATGTTTTTGCACAGATACTACGATTTCACTCAAATACTATGAAATTGCAGTAATACTATGATTTTGAAGGAATACTTTGATTTGGTAGAAATACTATGCCTTAGTAGTAATACTATAACATAACAGATATACTATGATTTTGCAGACATAGTATGTTTTTGCACAAATACTACAATTTGGCAAGAAATACTATGTTTGGGCACAAATACTATGATTTGCTATAAATACTATGATTTGGCACATATACTATAATCAGCAGATATACTATAACATAACAGAAATTCTACGACTTAGTAGTAATACTATAACATAACAGAAATTTTAATTGGGCAGAAATAACATGATTTGGCAAAAAAATACCATGATTTGGCGCAAATTACAAATACTATGATTTGGCACAAATACTATGATTTAGCAGAAATAGTATGTTTTAACATAAATAATATCTTTTGACAGAAATTTCTGCTAAAAGGTACTATTTCTGCTTTTTAGCAGAAATACTGTAATTTTGCATAAATACTATGATTTGGGATAAATACTATGATTTCCCAGAATTACTATGATTGAGCAGAAGTACTAAGATGTAGTAGAAGTACTTTGATTTAGCAGAAATACTATTATGGAGGAGTAATACTTTAACATGGGAGAAATACTGATACACACACACATACACAGAGCGCAAAGGGAACAGTGGATGTTAAGAGTCTGGGCTTGGTATATCTAGGTCAGCTAAATTAGCTGCACCTGCTGTAATCAGCACTTACACACACAGACACAGAGAGAGCTCTGAGTTTTCTTTAGTGTATTTCTCACATTCAGGATTCCCCTCGAACAAATGGCCATAATTTCCTAACCGTAGGGGCTAGAACGCTCATTCTGACACCGTTTTGTTCAGAAGAGATGGGGAAATCTCCAGGTCTTCATAATTCAGAGATAAAATATAAATTATTAAAGCTATATGACTTGTAACACACTGCAACTGAGAAGAGGCGAAGCAAAACTGCCTTGACTTGCCCTCAAACAACGTTGTGTAACTCTAGATCTCTATGGAGCCTCAAAATCATTCTTTCACCGTAAGAAACAGCAGGCTTTGGTGAACAGTCATGGAAATTTTCAGGTCTCTGTTGAAATCCATCAAAAAGATATGACGAGAGAAAAAAG